>NC_139450.1:10875865-10878365 GCF_963924565.1 Ascidiella aspersa
CGGGGATCGAACCCGCGACATTCGCGTTATTAGCACGACGCTCTAACCAACTGAGCTAACCGGCCGTTGTCCTAGATGCAATAGAAAGGTTTACACAAATAAAAGTACACAATTATTTGACATGATATAAAAAGTATGCCTCGACCCGGGATTGAACCAGGGACATTTAGATCTTCAGTCTAACGCTCTCCCGACTGAGCTATCAAGGCAATAGTGGCCAGTACGGGGATCGAACCCTCGACATTCGCGTTATTAGCACGACGCTCTAACCAACTGAGCTAACCGGCCGTTGTCCTAGATGCAATAGAAAGGTTTACACAAATAAAAGTACACAATGATTTGACATGATATAAAAAGTATGCCTCGACCCGGGATTGAACCAGGGACCTTTAGATCTTCAGTCTAACGCTCTCCCGACTGAGCTATCAAGGCAATAGTGGCCAGTACGGGGATCGAACCCGCGACATTCGCGTTATTAGCACGACGCTCTAACCAACTGAGCTAACCGGCCGTTGTCCTAGATGCAATAGAAAGGTTTACACAAATAAAAGTACACAATGATTTGACATGATATAAAAAGTATGCCTCGACCCGGGATTGAACCAGGGACCTTTAGCTCTTCAGTCCAACGCTCTCCCGACTGAGCTATCAAGGCAATAGTGGCCAGTTCGGGGATCGAACCCGCGACATTCGCGTTATTAGCACGACGTTCTAACCAACTGAGCTAACCGGCCGTTGTCCTAGATGCAATAGAAAGGTTTTCACAAATAAAAGTACACAATGATTTGACATGATATAAAAAGTATGCCTCGACCCGGGATTGAACCAGGGACCTTTAGATCTTCAGTCTAACGCTCTCCCGACTGAGCCATAAAGGCAATAGTGGTCAGTACGGGGATCGAACCCGCGACATTCGCGTTATTAGCACGACGCTCTAACCAACTGAGCTAACCGGCCGTTGTCCTAGATGCAATAGAAAGGTTTACACAAATAAAAGTACACAATGATTTGACATGATATAAAAAGTATGCCTCGACCCGGGATTGAACCAGGGACCTTTAGCTCTTCAGTCCAACGCTCTCCCGACTGAGCTATCAAGGCAATAGTGGCCAGTACGGGGATCGAACCCGCGACATTCGCGTTATTAGCACGACGTTCTAACCAACTGAGCTAACCGGCCGTTGTCCTAGATGCAATAGAAAGGTTTACACAAATAAAAGTACACAATGATTTGACATGATATAAAAAGTATGCCTCGACCCGGGATTGTACCCGGGACCTTTAGATCTTCAGTCTAACGCTCTCCCGACTGAGCCATAAAGGCAATAGTGGTCAGTACGGGGATCGAACCTGCGACATTCGCGTTATTAGCACGACGCTCTAACCAACTGAGCTAACCGGCCGTTGTCCTAGATGCAATAGAAAGGTTTACACAAATCAAAGTACACAATGATTTGACATGATATAAAAAGTATGCCTCGACCAGGGATTGAACCAGGGACCTTTAGATCTTCAGTCTAACGCTCTCCCGACTGAGCTATCAAGGCAATAGTGGCCAGTACGGGGATCGAACCCGCGACATTCGCGTTATTAGCACGACGCTCTAACCAACTGAGCTAACCGGCCGTTGTCCTAGATGCAATAGAAAGGTTTACACAAATAAAAGTACACAATGATTTGACATGATATAAAAACTATGCCTCGACCCGGGATTGAACCAGGGACCTTTAGATCTTCAGTCTAACGCTCTCCCGACTGAGCTATCAAGGCAATAGTGGCCAGTACGGGGATCGAACCCGCGACATTCGCGTTATTAGCACGACGCTCTAACCAACTGAGCTAACCGGCCGTTGTCCTAGATGCAATAGAAAGGTTTACACAAATAAAAGTACACAATGATTTGACATGATATAAAAAGTATGCCTCGACCCGGGATTGAACCAAGGACCTTCAGATCTTCAGTCTAACGCTCTCCCGACTGAGCTATCAAGGCAATAGTGGCCAGTACGGGGATCGAACCCGCGACATTTGCGTTATTAGCACGACGCTCTAACCAACTGAGCTAACCGGCCGTTGTCCTAGATGCAATAGAAAGGTTTACACAAATAAAAGTACACAATTATTTGACATGATATAAAAAGTATGCCTCGACCCGGGATTGAACCAGGGACATTTAGATCTTCAGTCTAACGCTCTCCCGACTGAGCTATCAAGGCAATAGTGGCCAGTACGGGGATCGAACCCTCGACATTCGCGTTATTAGCACGACGCTCTAACCAACTGAGCTAACCGGCCGTTGTCCTAGATGCAATAGAAAGGTTTACACAAATAAAAGTACACAATGATTTGACATGATATAAAAAGTATGCCTCGACCCGGGATTGAACCAGGGACCTTTAGATCTTCAGTCTAACGCTCTCCCGACTGAGCTATCAAGGCAATAGTGGCCAGTACGGGGATCGAACCCGCGACATTCGCGTTATTAGCACGACGCTCTAAC
>NC_139450.1:16213365-16215865 GCF_963924565.1 Ascidiella aspersa
AGTTATTAGTCGTCTTACGTTTCGTTGCAATAAAATTGATGCTAAAGCCAATATCAAAAAGAGGGGCACCCGGATTTGAACCGGGGACCTCTCGATCTGCAGTCGAATGCTCTACCACTGAGCTATACCCCCATATGTTGCATTCGAATGTTTTTTTTAGTCCAATGTCACAAAAAAACAGGTAAGCAGTGCGACATATTATGATGTTTCTAGATGGATTTTGTGATATTGGACTACTTTTTGATTTACTGAACTTATTAAGATTCCATAGAAAGCATAGTTGATTAGTCGTCTTACGTTTTGTTGCAATAAAATTGATGCTAAAGCCAATATCAAAAAGAGGGGGCACCCGGATTTGAACCGGGGACCTCTCGATCTGCAGTCGAATGCTCTACCACTGAGCTATACCCCCATATGTTGCTTGCCAAGTGGTTAACAGGTAAACAGTGCGACATATTATGATGTTTCTTAATGGATTTTTTGATGTTGGACTACATTTTGATTTACTGAACTTATTAAGATTCTATAGAAAGCATAGTTATTAGTCGTCTTACGTTTCGTTGCAATAAAATTGATGCTAAAGCCAATATCAAAAAGAGGGGGCACCCGGATTTGAACCGGGGACCTCTCGATCTGCAGTCGAATGCTCTACCACTGAGCTATACCCCCATATGATGCCTACGAAATGGTTAACAGGTAATCAGTGCGACATATTATGATGTTTCTTAATGGATTTTTTGATAGTGGACTACCTTTTGGTTTACTGAACTTATTAAGATTTCACAGCAAGCATAGTTGATAAGTCGTCTTACGTTTCGTTGCAATAAAATTGATGCTAAAGCCAATATCAAAAAGAGGGGGCACCCGGATTTGAACCGGGAACCTTTTGATCTGCAGTCGAATGCTCTACCACTGAGCTATACCCCCAAATGTTGCATTCTAATGTTTTTTTTTAGTCCTATGTCACAAAAAAACAGGTAAACAGTGCTACATATTATGATGTTTCTTGATGGATTTTGTGATATTGGACTACTTTTTGATTCGCTGAACTGATTAAGATTCCGTAGAAAGAATAGTTGATTAGTCGTCTTACGTTTCGTTGCAGTAAAATTGATGCTAAAGCCAATATCAAAAAGAGGGGGCACCAGGATTTGAACCGGGGACCTCTCGATCTGCAGACGAATGCTCTACCACTGAGTTATACCCCAATATGTTGCTTATGAAATGGTTAACAGGTAATCAGTGCGACATATTATGATGTTTCGTGATGGATTTTGTGATATTGAACTACTTTTTGGTTTACTAAACTTGTTAAAATTTCATAGCAAGCATAGTTGTTCAGTCGTTTTACGTTTCGTTGCAATAAAGTTGATTCTAAAGCCAATATCAAAAAGAGGGGGCACCCGGATTTGAACCGGGGACCTCTCGATCTGCAGTCGAATGCTTTACCACTGAGCTATACCCCCATATGTTGCATTCGAATGTTTTTTTTTAGTCCTATGTCACAAAAAACAGGTAAACAGTGCGACATATTATGATGTTTCTTAATGGATTTTTTGATATTGGGCTACTTTTTGATTTACTGAACTTATTAAGATTCTATAGAAAGCATAGTTATTAGTCGTCTTACGTTTCGTTGCAATAAAATTGATGCTAAAGCCAATATCAAAAAGAGGGGGCACCCGGATTTGAACCGGGGACCTCTCGATCTGCAGTCGAATGCTCTACCACTGAGCTATACCCCCATATGTTGCCTGCCAAGTGGTTAACAGGTAAACAGTGCGACATATTATGATGTTTCTTAATGGATTTTTTGATATTGGACTACTTTTTGATTTACTGAACTTATTAAGATTCTGTAGAAAGCATAGTTATTAGTCGTCTTACGTTTCGTTGCAATAAAATTGATGCTAAACCAATATCAAAAAGAGGGGGCACCCGGATTTGAACCGAGGACCTCTCGATCTGCAGTCGAATGCTCTACCACTGAGCTATACCCCCATATGATGCTTACGAAATGGTTAACAGGTAATCAGTGCGACATATTATGATCTTTCTTAATGGATTTTTTGATATTGGACTACTTTTTGGTTTACTGAACTTATTAAGATTTCACAGCAAGCATAGTTGATAAGTCGTCTTACGTTTCGTTGCAATAAAATTGATGCTAAAGCCAATATTAAAAAGAGGGGGCACCCGGATTTGAACCGGGGACCTCTCGATCTGCAGTCGAATGCTCTACCGCTGAGCTACACACCCATATGTTGCTCTGGAATGTTTTTTTTTTAGTCCTATGTAACAAAAAAACAGGTGAACAGTGCGACATATTATGATGTTTCTTGATGGATTTTGTGATATTGGACTACTTTTTGATTTACTGAACTTATTAAGATTTCATAGCAAGCATAGTTGATCAGTCGTCTTACGTTTCGGTGCAATAAAATTGATGCTAAAGCCAATATCAAAAAGAGGGGGCACCCGGATTTGAAACGGGGACCTC